>NC_057794.1:246214481-246230494 GCF_018294505.1 Triticum aestivum
CAAGGGCGAGGGACGAAGAGAACCATTTTCCCGCTCGTTGAACGAGGCGGACCAATAGGCAAGGTTCTCGTCCATCGGTGGTTACCGGAATGTCATCAACAAATAGTAATAGGGTCTTACTTACAGAGTGGTACAACGAGGTGCTTACCTAAGCAGGGGATTATCACTGCTTAGATTATATAGGTCACAAGAATGTCAAACACAACAATGGAAAGGAAAATATGAATATCAGATTAAACAGAACAATGGAAAGGAAAATGTGTTAAAACACATAATTCAGGGGTATATCCTTCCCAAGGACAAGCAGAGCAAGATATCCATGACAGGATATAAAGTAGACAACCATTTAGGTAAGGGGGGAGGAATCTCATGATATTACCCATACAACGGTGTTAGGATAAATGATAAACAAAATTTAGCATCGTGCTTCAAATGTTCCTGTTGAAAATCGGAGTACCATTGACATGCTTCGAGGTAGCATTGACATGGTCTTCAGGTGAAGATCAAACTTTGAAAACACGAAGGATCCATCAAGAATAACTTGTAGAATAAATCTTACAATTTCCTCATGGATGAATGGATAACCTTGCTGAAAAGGAATCTATAATGATAGGTCCTCCAGACGAGGGGGTGCTAGGCATGACATCATGTTACCGGGTCATCGAAGGATCAACATCATAACTCTTGGGAAATGTCCCAACCATCATATCCGACCAAGATTCAGATCCGATTGGTGTCATGATACCTCAGACTCAGGATGTCCGAGAAGAAAAGCTGCGGCACATATCGACGAAATGACATTGTAAGATTCTCGGGAAATGAACTATGGGAGCGGGTTCCTGAAACAATAGTTCATCATTAAACCAAGGAGAGGATGAGGAGCTGACTGATGGACTCAGCGATAACTCATCGAGGTATCCAAAAGATGGATCTCCACAATTATGTGGATAAGGAGATAACATTTGTCAGATCAAATGATATAATGGGTATGCTCGAGGAAAACATACATAAATAAACATTGGTTGAAATGTGCGCCCGAAATATGGGTTGGGTTGCACGACCAATGTCAGAATGGTGATTCAATTAACGAAGGACTTAGAATGAACTATCGCCCATTCACTTCAAAGCAATAGGGTTGCTAGGAGTTTAGAATTCACACGTCATAGCTCCAATGTCGGTATTCCGGTTGAAAACAATACGAGGACCAAGGAATGAACGAAGATGGCAAGAAGTATTATGATATCAAGAATTATTAAGAGGTGGTGAAATTCTCACCACATTCTTGACAAAAAGAGATGGTAATACTTCCGAGGTAAGGAAGATCAATTGCTGGACAGCAAGGAACTCAAGGTATAACACCAAACATGAACAAGCTTGTGTTGGTGGGAGGGCAATAAGGTGGTCGACGATAATACAATTCATCGAGGGCAAGGATGGTATTTCTCATCATGAATTCAATTGATATCCTGGATGAGCTCGGAATGTTGATGATCACGACACCTTTGTCGCGAGAGTTCATGAAGATGTAATCGATCGGTGACGACATCAAGTCAAGTAATGATGAAGTGAAAGGTTATTGGAACCAAAGGTACGACACAAACTCGAAACCAAGCTTGTTGTTCAAGGCGAATTGATATGACGATTAGGATCGACGTAAGGTTAGTTCATCGTCGAAAATTGGTGCTCCGAGAATAAGGACCAGGTAGCACAGTTAGAATCGTCACGACAATGATATAGCCAAACAGGCTAGGAATGGCGTGATCGGGTACAAACTTGTACTTATAGAAGCTTACTGAAGAGTTGTTGAACCGTAGAGAGGACTCGGTTCAGTTATCGGTGTCTTTGAGTGTTCAATAACTCAGAGCCCACGAAAAATTGGAATCAGTGGGAAGGTAGCACTTGATGAAGAACTCATAAAAAGTTATGCAGTTCCATGATAATCTCGAGATACCAGGGGGTAATACTCGACACAAGATCAAAGTAAAGGTTGGTCGGGTGTATTGATCCATAGAAGACAATTGTTTTAACTTGTCCGAGAAATGAGATCAAAGAAGAACAATCATGGTCGGAACCACGATTGCAAAAGGCCAGATCCTAGATATAAGATGAACTTATACCAAAGGAATAATTCATTTAAGAGAAGCTTTAATGATAAGATCTACATCGTGTCCATGGGCATGAACACAAGTTCAAGGTCGACTCCCACTTCTCCAATGCATAACCTTTCATTCACTTCTCACGTTCGATGAAGTTGCAGTGTTGAAATTTTATCTGGTGAAGCACCAGAAGAGTATGACTCGTGAAAACTTTCGGGTTCACACGGTTTAGAGAAGGCATATGTTCAACCCATAGGGGCTTCTTAGAAACATATACCACAAGTTTCAAGAGTAAATAACACAAGCCCGAAAGCAGAGCATGGTTGGCCAAGCAGAGGATACAACTTAACAAAGGCATTATGTATCAGGGGAAGAACTCACAAGGTGATCAAATGTGAAGGACACTGTCGGATAACAATCCAACAAAGGACTTGGTGGTCCACAAAGGATCTGATACGAGTATCGATACTCAACTAGAGGAAGAAGAATGCAAGGAGATCAGATTATAGAAACAACTGACTAACTCAATTGTCAAATGCAAAGGAATTATGATTTCCCAATCAAGGGATCAAAAGCAATGCTCTGATTAGGGATGGATAAGTTGAATAGCCTTAGGGTACAATCAACGACAATTGGATTAGTCGAGAACCAATTCCAGTTAGAAGAATGGAAGCTCAACCGGAAAGGTAATTTATAAGGATCAATGATGTTTGGGGGTATTCGCAAACATATTGAGTCAACAGACTCAAAATGATAATGACAAGGAATGTCAATAAGACTACGAGACTTATGGGTTTAACCATAATGCAAGCAAGCAAGAATTTCAAGAGCCAAAGGCTCCAGAGGATTTTCGGAAGAACGAATAGTATTTTGAAGACTTTTGTGAAACACATGAACAACTGGGGATGAGCGGATACTCGACAAGTGCGAGGATTTATTTGAAGGGGTATTCATGTGGCAAAGAACTGCTAGGCAGTAGGCACAAAGTATTTTCGGAACAGTAAAGAAACTTCGGGGTATCTTGTAATAACAAGATCAATGGGGGATGATCGTATGAATGGCAAGTGTAAGTAGTTATCCATACGGATTTATCGGTGGTCAGGAATAGCAAAAGTGATGGGCACAAAGTCTCGAGAGAACATCAGAGAGTATCTTCGGAATCTTCTGATGTAGCAGGCGATCATCTGAAGTGAGGGGCTCTCCGGGAAAAAGTACTTGCGAGAACCTAAAGTTAGTTTTGTTTTTAGCAAAATCGTTTAACCCGAATAGAAGAGAGTTCAGAATCCCAGAGTAAAGGTCGAGGAGTAAAAGATCCTAATACCACCCAATGGCGACGTGGGCCCATGGGCCGCACAGCCATGTTAGTAAAAGTTTTGTAAAGTCTAGACTCGACTTCGGCCAAGGAGTTGGAAGGGGGATTCCTACAGGCAGTCGGCTCTGATACCAACTTGTGACGCCCCCGATTTGACCGTACACTAATCATGCACGCAAATGTGTACGATCAAGATCAGGGACTCACGGGAAGATATCACAACACAACTCTACAAATAAAATAAGTCATACAAGCATCATAATACAAGCCAGGGGCCTCGAGGGCTCGAATACAAGTGCTCGATCATAGACGAGTCAGCGGAAGCAACAATATCTGAGTACAGACATAAGTTAAACAAGTTGCCATAAGATGGCTAGCACAAACTGGGATACAGATCGAAAGAGGCGCAGGCCTCCTGCCTGGGATCCTCCTAAACTACTCCTGGACGTCGTCAGCGGCCTGCACGTAGTAGGCATCTCTAGTGTAGTAGTCGTCGTCGACGGTGGCGTCTGGCTCCTGGACTCCAGCATCTGGTTGCGACAACCAGAAAGAAAGGAAAGGGGAAAAAGGGGGGAGAAAGCAACCGTGAGTACTCATCCAAAGTACTCGCAAGGAAGAAACTACACTACATATGCATGGGTATATGTGTAAGGAGGCCATATCAGTGGACTGAACTGCAGAATGCCAGAACAAGAGGGGGATAGCTAATCCTGTCGAAGACTACGCTTCTGGCAGCCTCCGTCTTGCAGCATGTAGAAGAGTGTAGATTGAAGTCCTCCAAGTAGCATCTCCAAGTAGCATATCCAGGTAGCATCTCCAAGCGCATCTCCAGTCGCATCGCATAGCATAATCCTACCCGGCGATCCTCTCCTCGTCGCCCTGTAGAAAAGTGATCATCGGGTTGTCTGTGGAACTTGGAAGGGTGTGTTTTACTTAAGTATCCGGTTCTAGTTGTCATAAGGTCAAGGTACAACTCCAAGTCGTCCTGTTACCGAAGATCACGGCTATTCGAATAGATTAACTTCCCTGCAGGGGTGCACCACATAACCCAACACGCTTGATCCCATTTGGCCGGACACACTTTCCTGGGTCATGCCCGGCCTCGGAAGATCAACACGTCGCAGCCCCACCTAGGCTCAACAGAGAGGCCAGCACGCCGGTCTAAACCTAAGCGCACAGGGGTCTGGGCCCATCGCCCATAGCACACCTGCACGTTGCGTACGCGGCCGAAAGCAGACCTAGCCTAGTGGCGTTCCAGTCCAATTCGGCGCGCGCCGCTCCGTCGCTGACGTCTGAAGTGCTTCGGCTGATACCACGACGTCGGGATACCCATAACTACTCCCGCGTAGATGGTTAGTGCGTATAGGCTCGTAGCCGACTCAGATCAAATACCAAGATCTCGTTAAGCGTGTTAAGTATCCGCGAATGCCGAACAAGGCCAGGCCCACCTGTCTCCTAGGTGGTCTCAACCTGCCCTGTCGCTCCGTCACAAAGTAACCGTCGGGGACCGTCGGGAACCCAGGCCCACCTCTACCGGGATGGAGCCACCTGTCCTTTCAGCCCCCAACTTCGAACAGTATCACAGGTAGTGTAACAGTGTAAAGTATATAGTATATGCCCGTGATCACCTCCCGAAGTGATCACAGCCCAGTAGTATAGTATGGCAGACGGACAAGAGTGTAGGGCCACTGATGGAACACTAGCATCCTATACTAAGCATTTAGGATTGCGGGTAAGGTATCAATGACTGTAGCAGCAATGACAGGCTATGCATCAGAATAGGATTAACGGAAAGCAGTAACATGCTACACTACTCTAATGCAAGCAGTATAGAGAAGAGTAGGCGATATCTGGTGATCAAAGGGGGGGCTTGCCTGGTTGCTCTGGCAAGAGAGAGGGGTCGTCAACACCGTAGTCGATCACAGGGGGTACCGACAGCGGCCTCGGGGTCTACCGAAAAAAGTCACGGAGGGGGAACATAATAAATAACAGAGCAATCAAAGCATAACATGACAAATACGGTGCTAGAGGTGATCTAACGCAGGGATAGGTGATACCGGTGAAGGGGGAAAACACCCGGGAAAATACCCCCGGTGTTTCGTGTTTACGGGCAGAGGAGCCGGAGGGGGAAAGTTGCGGGTTCGATAGGTTAGGGGGGTGTGGCGGACGAACGGACTGCGTATCCGGATTCGTCTCGTCGTTCTGAGCAACTTTCATGTTGAAAATATTTTCATCCGAGTTACGGATTAAAAGATATGATTTTCTAAAGATTTAATCATTTTCTGATTTTAATTATTTATTTAAATTCAACATTATCCAAAATAGTGTTTGCTGACGTCATCATGATGTCAGCATGACGTCAGCAGTTGACTTGGTCAACCCGACAGGTGGGTCCCGTTCGTCGTACACTGATTTAATTAACTAACAATTAATTATGTTAATTAGTGATTAGGTTAATTTAATTATAATTAATTAACTTAATTAATTCCTTAATTAATTAATTAATTTAATTATTATTGTTTATTTAATTAATTTTGTATATATTTGTTTTAATTCTTTTTTTTTATTAAAACATTCTGGGGGATGGGGCCCCCTTGTCATAGGCCCCGGGGGGCCTTAGCGGGTTAGCGGGCAGGGGCGTGCGGGTGGCTGCCGTCGCCCGTGCTGAGGCCGAGCCCAACCGGGGGGGAACAAGGCAAGGCCGCGGCCGGGGCGGGACTGAGCGGGCGTGGCCGGCGTGGGCGACAACCGGCGACTGCGTATGGCAGCAGCGAAGGAAGGGAGTGGAGCGGGGCCCAACGCCTCGGAGGCGGGTGCAGATGGTTGCGGTGGCCGACGGGGTGGCCGCGGGCGTGAGGCGCGGCGCAGCCTAGCGCGGAGCGCGCCGGGGCGAACGACGGCGCGGACCACAGGCGAGGCTAGCGCGCGGGTGCACGCGTGCTCACCGCGAGCACGAGCACCGGGCGGCGCGTGCACGACCCCAGGACGGCGCGAGCAACAGAGAGGAAAGGAGGCCGGGGGCCTCACCGCGGATCCGTAGGGTCAAGGGCAGCATGGCTCGGGGAGGAGTCGGGGAAGCGAGATCCTTATAAAGATGTTGTTTCTCCACCAATAATATCCATGATTTATTTGTCATATTAAGAACATTTTAGTTTTGACCTTTGAAAACTTTAATTGTTTGACTTGATTTTAAATTTGAATTTGAATCATTTTTGAACCATCGCGAGATTAACAACAGTAACCGAGGTTACATGGCATCATTAGCGTGGAATTACTGTAGCCTAAATATCCGGGCGTCACATTGTAGTTGCAAACGTTACTATTTTAACGGACTTTGTTATTCTTGATATTCCCGAGGACGATAGTATGTCTATTATTCTTGGAAGACCCTTTTTGAATACTGCAGGGGCTGTTATTGATTGCACTAAAGCCAATGTCACTTTTCATGTTAATGGTAATGAGCACACAGTACACTTTCTGAGGAAACAACCTCAAGTTCATAGTATCAACTCTATTAGAAATATTCCATCAATTATATTTGGAGGTTTTGAATTTCCTCTTCCTACTGTCAAGAAGAAATATGATATTCTTATTATTGGGGATGTGCATATCCCCGTTGAGGTAACATAGTGTTATTCGAAATTTCTCCGGTTCCATGTTATTCCGAATGAGTTCGTTAACAAGACTTGATCAACCTTGTTAGTGGATTCCTTTTGATGAGCATGAGATGGATGAAACTAGAGAGCACAACCTTCTGTACCCCACTTTTACTTTCTGATATTTATATTAAATAAAATAAAAACAAATATTTTTCTGTCTGTTATCTGATTATCCGTGCAATATAAAAATACCCCTAAAATAAAAGTTCTCCAAATGCCCTGAAATTTAAATATGATTTTTTTCTAGATATTTGAGAATATTTGGCACTGTGAACACAGCAGGGGGGTCAACCACCTGCCTACGAGGGTGGAGGGCGCGCCCTACCCCCCTGGGCGCGCCCCCCTACCTCGTGGGCCCACAGTGGCCCTCCTCCACTTATCCTTTCACCCATACACTTCTTCTTCCTCCCCCAAACACGGATAACCAGCTCAAACCCGAGTCCAAGCTCATTTTGCTGCCATTTTCGATCTCCTTGCTCAAAGCACCTCTCACAAAACTACTTGGGGAGATTGTTCCTTGGTATGTGACTCCTCCATTGGCCCAATTAGTTTTTGTTCTAGTGCTTTATTCATTGAAATTTTTTGCTGCTTAGGTGACCCTGTTCTTGAGCTTGCATGTCAAATTTATATGGTCAAAATTAGTTTTGATGCATGATATAGGCTCTAGGCACTTGTAGGAGTAGTTGCTATCAATATTATTGAGTTTGGTTTACTTTTATTTTGAAGTTACTAAAAAATTTCAGAATTCTTTAAAGGAAGAAAAATGCTTGGGAAAATGTTTCAAGGTGGTTCCTCAAGGAAGCAAGGACCTAGGCTTGCAATGTGTGATGCTGATGAAGAGCCACCAAGAGACGCTCCAGTGCCTCCTTGTGAGTGGCCTTCTAAAAATTTTATGGATGGAGCAGGAATTAAAGAAGAATTCAACGCATATTTGCGTAAAGCCGATCTTGTGAGCTTCCAGGAAGAGAAGTGCAGTCAGTATCACAATCTCACCAGCACCTTTGTGAGGAGGTTTGAATTTTCATCTTCACGTAATTCTCCAACTGTCCTGTTTGATCCTTATGAAAATTCTTATACTATGGACTTAGAGGACTTTACCACTGCTTGCAAACTTCCAAAATGGGGTAGTATAAGGGATACTCGCAAATCTGAATTTAGAGATTTTCTTGCTAGTATAACTATGGGAGAATCTAGAGATATAACACAAGCTACCATAGGAAGCATTCACTTTCCTGCTATACATTATTTTGCTCTCTTCATAGGTAAATGCATTAATGGTAAAGATGAGGCATGTCACATGTGTGTCCCTGACCTCAGTATTCTTAGGAGTGCTGTGTTAGGAGATAAATCTTATAATTTGGGAGCCATTGTTGCACGTAGGTTGCATCTTAATAGATTTAATGGAGATTTCTTTGGAGGAATTTATGCAACCCGCATAGCTAATTTTCTTGGTATAGCCATACGCGAAGATGATATTGAATTAGCTCCTGCTTACCTAGACTTTAATGCTATGGTTCACCACCAGTTTGTCGAGAGGAATGAATCGCCTCTCCAGTATAGACTAATCTTTGACAGACGCCATGCTGTCCATATTACTCTCCCTGATCCTGCCTTATTTGATCATCAGGCAAAAGGAAGATATACTATTACTAGAGAGGAGGCAGATGAGTACGAGAGGAGGGCAGAGGCCGCTCGTCGCCACGCTGCAGCTCAGCAGGCGATAGCCGCTGCATCGCAGTACGACCCCAACTACTATTATGGATATCCGCCAGGCCAGCCGTGGCCATAGACCAACTTAGGCCAAAAGCCTAAGCTTGGGGGAGTACGTATTTCCCACCGACATTACATTTATGTTCACACACTCATTGCTAGATGTCGGTGCTCATACTTTTTCATTGTATCATCCACGCTAGTTTATTTTCCTTTTTATGCTTTCTTCTTGTATGTTTAATAAACCTAAAGAAAAACCAAAAAAATTAGTTGTAGCTTTTAATTAGTTTACTTTCCATGCTTGTAGTAGTAATTAAAAAGAAAACCCAAAAAGATTTCTTGTTCCTCTTTTACTTGTTGGGAGCTCTCCTGTGTAAATAGTTTTATTTCTTTTCTTTTCTTTGGGGTTCGATAGGAGAAGGACATAATTAAATTGTTGAAGTGGCTCTTGTATGCATACTTGTTGATCTTACAAAAGAGCCCATATTGCATTGTCTTCTCCTGTTTATTGAATGCTTGCAGATTCCAGCTTAGTCCAATGCACACGCACTATTATTATTATTATTATAATTATTATTATTATTATTATTATTATTATTATTATTATTCACATCGTTCGGTCGTGCAAGTGAAAGGCAATTATGATGATATATGATGGACTAACTGAGATGAGAAAAGCTGGTATGAACTCGACCTCTTTTGTTTTTGTAAATATGATTAGTTCATCGTTCCTGATTCAGCCTATTATGAATAAACATGTTTGCAATGACAACTAGAGATCATAGTTTCTTGTGCCATGCTTGATTACCTAGGAGCTTATAATGGTTTACCTTGCGTGCCAACATGCTATTAAGATGGTTGTGATGTGGTATGATAGGGTGGTATCCTCCTCTGAATGATTTAAGTGACTTGACTTGGCGCATGTTCACGAATGTAGTTGAAACAAAATCAACATAGCCTTCACGATATTTATGTTCATGGCGGATTATATCCTACTCATGCTTGCACTCGGTGTTGATTAATTTTAATGCATGTTCATGACTGTTGTCGCTCTCTAGCAGGTCGCTTCATAGTCTTTTGCTAGCCTTCACCTGTACTAAGCGGGAATACTGCTTGTGCATCCAATACCTTAAACCCCAAAGTTATTCCATATGAGTCCACTATACCTACCTATATACGGTATCTACCTTCCGTTCCAAGTAAATTTGTATGTGCCAAACTCTAAACCTTCAAATAAATATCCTGTTTTGTATGCTCGAATAGCTCATGTATCAACTAGGGCTAACTGTATCTACCATGTTAGGCGGGTTATTCTCAAGAGCAGTGGAGTTTGCTCCTCACTCATGAGATAAATAGCTGGTCACCGAGATGCCCAGGCCCTTGCTTTATGCAAACTAAATCAAAATAATTGCAAACAAAACCCCCCTGGGACTCTTGTTAGTTGGAGGCACTCATTGTTTAGAGCAAGCCATGGATTGATGCTTGTTGGTGGAAGGGGGAGTATAAACTTTACCATTCTGTTTGGGAACTGCCTATAATGTGTGTAGCATGGAAGATACCGCCATCTCTTGGTTGTTATGTTGACAATGGAAGTATACCGCTCAAAATATTATTCACCTCTGTTTCAAAAACCAAGCTCTGGCACCTCTACAAATCCCTGCTTCCCTCTGCGAAGGTCCTATCTATTTACTTTCATCTTGAGTCATCATCTTCTTATTAAAAAGCACCAGTTGGAGAGCAACGATGTCATTTGCATTCATTACTGTTAGTTTACATTGAGTATGACTTGACTGGATCTCTTTTACCATGAATTACAATGTCTAGTCAGTCCTTGGTCTTTAAAGGTGCTCTACATTTATGTTTTGCGGTCTCAGAAAGGGCTAGCGAGATACCATCTTGTTATATCATATTATGATTGTTTTGAGAAAGTGTTGTCATCTGAGATTTATTATTATTGCTCGCTAGTTGATTATGCATTGATAGGAGTAAACTTGAGACCTAAGCGTTATTGTGAATGTGGTTAGTTATAATCTTTGCTGAAAACTTGAATGTTGGCTTTACATATTAACAACAACAAGAGCAAACAGAGTTTGTAAAAGTTTTTCTTTATCACTTTCAGTTTGTCAACTGAATTGCTTGAGGACAAGCAAAGGTTTAAGCTTGGGGGAGTTGATACGTCTCCATCGTATCTACTTTTCTGAACACTTTTGCCCTTGTTTTGGACTCTAACTTGCATGATTTGAATGGAACTAACCCGGACTGACGTTGTTTTCAGCAGAATTACCACGGTGTTATTTATGTGCAGAAACAAACGTTCTCGGAATGACCTGAAACTTCACGGAGCAACTTTTTGGAAAATATAAAAAATACCAGCAAAAGATGAAGGCCAGGGGGCCCACCACCTGTCCACGAGGGTGGGGGGTGCGCCTGCCCCCCTAGGGCACGCCCCCTACCTCGTGGCCCCCCTGGTGCCTCTCCAACTCCAACTCCATATATTGTGTTTTGGGGAGAGAAAATCAGAGAGAAGAATTCATCGCGTTTTATGATACGGAGCCGCCACCAAGCCCTAAAACCTCTCGGGAGGGCTGATCTGGAGTCCGTTCGGGGCTCCGGAGAGGGGAATCCGTCGCCATCTTCATCATCAACCATCCTCCATCACCAATTTCATGATGCTCACCGCCATGCGTGAGTAATTCCATCGTAGGCTTGCTGGACGGTGATGGGTTGGATGGGATCTATCATGTAATCGAGTTAGTTTTGTTAGGGTTTGATCCCTAGTATCCACTATGTTCTGAGATTGATGTTGCTATGACTTTGCTATGCTTAATGCTTGTCACTAGGGCCCGAGTGCCATGATTTCAGATCTGAACCTATTATGTTTTCATCAATATATGAGAGTTCTTGATCCTATCTTGCAAGTCTATAGTCACCTATTATGTGATATGATTCGTTAACCCCGAAGTGACAATAATCGGGATACTTATCGGTGATGACCGTAGTTTGAGGAGTTCATGTATTCACTATGTGTTAATGCTTTGTTCCGATACTCTATTAAAAGGAGGCCTTAATATCCCTTAGTTTCCGCAAGGACCCCACTGCCAGGGCAGGGTAGGACAAAAGATGTCATGCAAGTTCTTTTCCATAAGCACGTATGACTATGTTCGGAATACATGCCTACATTATATCAATGAACTGGAGCTAGTTCTATGTCACCCTAGGTTATGACTGTTACATGATGAACCGCATCCGGCATAATTCTCCATCACCGTTCCATTGCCTACGAGCTTTCCATATATTGTTCTTCGCTTATTTACTTTCCCGTTGCTATTGCTATCATCACTACAAAATACCAAAAAACATTACTTCTAGTACTGTTACCTTTTGTTACCGTTACCACTACTATCATATTACTTTGCTACTAAATACTTTGTTGCAGATACTAAGTTTCCAGGTGTGGTTGAATTGACAACTCAGCTGCTAATACTTGAGAGTATTCTTTGGCTCCCCTTGTGTCGAATCAATAAATTTGGGTTGAATACTCTACCCTCGAAAACTGTTGCGATCCCCTATACTTGTGGGTTATCTGTCGCTCATATCTTTCCCCCACTGACTTGATTCCGCAGTTGCGTTGCTCTCGCACTTGATCTTGAACTCCAGGTAGTCAGCTTCACTGATCGAAGGATTTGTCTCCTTGATCTTCTCATAACTATCACCTTTTTCAATCCTTCTCTTCAGCGCGGCTCTCCAAGTAGCCAGGGCCGTGCTCATCTTCGTGAGGGCGGCACTGTTCACTTTATTCCCTGAGAGGCGTGTGTTTGCGAAGTCACTGGGGAACTTGTATCGTTTGTGTAGCTTTGTGAAGAGGAGGTTGCGCAAATTCCCTCGGTCATGATGCCTTAGGTTCTTGGTGTTGATTGAGACGGTGCTCCGGAGAATGCACCCGAGCTGTCCCGTGTACCCCTTGACTAATTCTTTGGGCGCCATTGGCTGCCTACAGGAGGACACTTTAGTAAATTCCTCCTTGATGGTGCCGAGCACGTTCGGGTGCCGGTCCTTCCGTTGCCTCTTCGGTTGGCTGCCATCTGTGCGTGCGCTGCCATCATTAGTGGTGGCATCCTCGACGGCACCATCAGTGGTGTCATCCCTGATGCCACTAGGGTAGTGTAGTCGGGATTGGTGTCTTCCGCGGCGTCCTCATAGCGGTGAGGTTCTTCCTCCATCTCCTTGGACAGCTCCCACAATGCCTTGCCCGAACCGCCGGCCTCATCATTGTGGGCCATGTTTCGCTCTAAATAGGAAAAAAAGTTTGGTCAAAAAGTTGGTTATTGTCAAGGAACAAGATCTCTAAGTTGACCAAATAACCTAATTCTCGAGGAATGTCGCCAAAAACTTGGTTATTGTCAAGGAACAATTGAGAGATGTTTGTGATATTGCCTAGGTGTTTTGGGATGGAACTTGTTAGTGTGTTGTTGCTAAGGTCCAAGTCCCTTCCTAACCCCCTTCTTCTTGTCTCCTCTCACTATCTCTCTCACACACATGGCAAGCAAGGGTGTCTGAGTGTGTGAAAAAAATACTAAACTAATCCAAGGGCTGAAAATTGATCATCTGTTGGGAGGAGGTGGGCTTCTCTATTAAGACGCAGTGGGTGAGAGGCACACATGTGGTTTTACCCCTTCTCTATCATCTCTTCTCATTTTCCTGGCGGGGCACACACCCATGTAGGATTTTTTTAGTTTTTTGTTGTAGGTTCCAAAAAATTAAAAGTTCACAAAATTTGAAATTTCAAAATTTAAGAAATTCAATTTCTAAAGTTTTTTTGAAGTTTAAAAAATCCTTTAATTTTTCAATATTGTAAGCTGTAGTTTCTAAAAGTGCCTAGAACATAAAGTTATGAAAACTAGAAAGCATCAACTGAAAAGTTCACAAAACAGGAAAGGTTATGTCCCAGTGTGGGCAAACGGGCGTGGCTGCCCATCAATTAGCCCTACCTCAATACTTCTACCATGAGCATAGCTAGAAGATGAAAGACAATGCTTATCAATCAGGATAGTCATATCTGAACCAAATTCATGCTTATATCAAATTAGTTGATACATATTGAATTGAGAGTATTGTAAAAGATCTTGACATTTAAAAGAAGCAAAAAATATCATGTAGGCAAATACTAGTGCTACCTCTAAGACCAACACCTATAAACATCGAGTGATGGACAAAAAATAGTTGATCCTACTTAATTAAGTACTAAGATACCCTGGCCCATGCATTAGTCGCAAGTACCCCATATGTCCTATTTTTAGCAAAGTCATGCTAAAATTCACGGAAAATTTCAGCATGACCATTGTTGAAAATCGGACATATGGAGTACCCGAATTTGCCGGAACGGAAGTTAATCGACATTCCAGCAAACTCAAGGGCCTCTCGGGGTACCTGCAAAATCATTATCCCATCCCCGCCCCGCTGCAACCCCACAACACCCCGCAATATCATCAAGACACGATGGTCGGAGACAAAAACCCCCAATATCATCACGACACGATGATCGGAGACAAAACCCAGCAATATATCTTCTAGCCATGAAACCCTACCCTAATTCTCCTTTCTTCCTCTTTTTTCACTTAAACCTGCAAACATGTAGGGAAAGCAATTAATACAAGGCACAAAAATGGCATGCTATGTAGCCTTAATGCTACAGAACATATGAAATACATGCCAGCAATATATATGATATAAACTCCAATAAATTTTGAATAAAAACAATAGCTAAAAACAGTAGCAAGCAAGCAATTCATTTGACTAACTATTTAAGTGTTCTGGACTCCAACAACCACTTTGCAGACAAGGAGGAAAGTTGTTCTTCATGGATAGCTGGATGATAATAACAACGGATTATGATGGCAGATCGCATCGGCAGCACCGCCTACTCGAGTGCCTAGGAAAAGAGTGTTGGTGCTTCCGATCATGCTACCCCCTCACAGCCAGAGAAACAGAGAAGGCAACTTGCAGGTTAAACTATCCCAAACAGTTTGCTGGGTTCTGCATACCAGGTATGCTAGTTTAGAACATCAGATTAGATGTATGTGTGGCTGGTGAAGCTCACTGGAAAGGGAAGCTCTAACAACTATGCTAGCTAGGAACATGCCCCCCGGCTGAATTGGCTGCTCAGTCACATCCACATATAACTATCCACATAACTAAGTCCAACAAACATGATCCAATATGATGTAAACAAAAACGAATCCACTCGAACAACCATGTCAAAGCAAATCCATCGGCGAAAATCTACTGGAGGGGTCAACAGAAGAACTAGGAAAAATGTAAGGACCGCTGTTTCTATCATAATTGCCACAGTTTATCATCTCCATGCACATACCTCCTGACCCAAGATCCAACTAAGGTCAGGAATTCCTAGCCCACCAATTTTCTTTTTCATGCATATCATGCCCCAATTGGCAAGATACAGTTAATCAGTTGTGTTAACATGATGAAACAATGCAGACCCTTGGACTGAACCAGCAGCTTAATGCTTCAACATGGCAGCAAAAAAACTCAGGCATGGTAGTAGAATCAGTCAACCTTTGCATCCAACACATGGATAATCAAAAAAGATTTGACAGGGGCACACATCGACCAATATGGCAGCACCAAACCAAAAGCTGAACACAGCAGCACTAATCCAACATCTAACCAATTTTATGAAACAATGCAGATCCTTGGATGGGGTCGATCGGAGGAAGAAGAAGTGCTCGGGCCTCCTCTCCTGGTGGACGTGAGGAAGAGGGCGGCCAGCGCGAGCAGGGGGATGGCTTGGGGGTCAGGGGAAGGCGGGCATGGGCGCAAGGCTACCGGCCAGGTGAGGCGGGGCTCGCGGCCAGGGACTTTAGAGGTAGCAGAAGGAAGCCCGGCGCATGGCGAGGCCGTATGCCGCGCAGCAGCAGTAGGACAAGCAGAAACAACCGCACGCACGTACGCGTAAGCAGGGTTTGGGCATGATGGAGTCGGCGTCCTACAACATCTAAATCGAAGGGGGAAAGGGGCGAGGGAGGAGCTCACCACGGGGCTTGTGGACACCTCGGTTGCCGCGGGTATGGACCAGAGCAGCGGTGGCGACGGCGAGATGGGGTCGGTCAGGGGAAGAAGAAATGCTTGGGCCTCCTCTCCTGGTGGACGCGGGCCTCCTCCTCCTAGTGCTCCAGCGGCGACTCCGGCGGCGGAGCGAGCGCGGGGGTTGTCGGGTGC